>NC_025995.2:114701036-114724231 GCF_000442705.2 Elaeis guineensis
AGAGGAAAGAGGAAGAGAAAGGAGAGAGAGAAAATTCTCTCTTCTTCTTCTTCTTCTTTTATTTTATTTTTATTTTTCTCTTTCTCTTTTCTTTTGTTTTTCCTTTTCCTTTTCTTTTTCTTTTTTTTTTTCTTTTTCTTTTTCTTCTTTCTTCTTTCTTCTTCTTTTCTTTTCTTCCCGCGGCCTCCCTTGGCTGAAACAGGGGAAGACCGTGAGGTCCCCCCCCCTCGATGGCTCGGGCTCCGATGGGGTGGTGGCTTGGCCGAAGATCCGACAACGACGGCCGACCATGCGAAGCCGGTCGGCGATGGGGTTCGGCCGGCGGCTTTTTTTTTCGAAAAACAGGGGATCCGTCCCGTTTCTTCATAAATTCCGACCATTGGTCGGTCGCCGGTGGCCAAGCGCTCAAGGGAAGAGAGAGAGAGATATGAGGGTCCGATCTTGGGAATGAGACACCGCAATCGGCGGCGCCGGTGGCCGGAAAAGAGAGAAAAAGGTTCCGACCGAACAGGAGTTTCACGTTTCATGGAATTTTTGATGATCCCGACGGTCGGCGAGAAGTCTAAAGCCATGGGAAGAAAGAGAAGAGGGAGAGGAAGAAAGATTGAACCCTTACCTGAACTCCGGTGGCCTCTTCGACCTTCGATTTCCGACGAACACAAGAAAAGGGTGCCGCGGCTTCCACGGAGAAAAGGAAAGAAATCAGGCTTAACGGTCGTCGGTGGAAGCTCGAGAGAGAGAGGAGAGGCTTATTTATAAAGGGTCCTAGAATTTCAACAGTCCTAGAACCCTTCTCCGATCGAAATTCATCGGAGAAGAAGACTCCCATCGAGAGTCTTCTTCCCGTTCTCTCTTTTTTTTTTTTTTTTAATATGGCTTTGGGCTTTTGGGCTTGATCCAGGGTTCAAAGTGGACCGGGGTGTTACAAATCTGATCATGCAATAACTATTTCTTTTTTGGCTTCCAATTGTGAATCAGCAAGTTTAGGTTGGTAAAAGTAGTTTTAGTTACATTGCGTGAGACCGTTGAATGCTTGCTCAATTGAATTGGTCCTTGCCACTTAAGCAATGAGATCCAATTTGATAACGTACGGTTGGAGTTAGCCTTCGAGGATGGGGTGAGTGTAAGGTAGTAAATATGAGAATAGCCTCTTCTAGTCTTGAGGAGGAGGAGGAAGAGGAGGAGGGGAAAAAGGAGAAGAAAGTAGATGTTTCCACTAAATACTCCAGAATAGAGTTGAGTGGGTCAAGCCATCCAGCCCAACAAAATTCAAAATATGGTAGACTAAAGCACTTAGCCTATATGATAGGCCTAGGCAAAAAATAGGCCTGATCTAAAAACCGGACTGGATCTCAAAAAATTAAAAATGGCCCAGTGCGAACTGAGATTATATTTTTTATGTTAATTATCTTAACTAATTATATGTTATATGGAATAGCAATATATTGTATCGTGCTTAGCTTATAATAGTGGGAGAAAAGAGGAAATCAGGCTTAGTGGGTGGATCTGGAATTGGCTCTTCAAGTTAGATCAGATTTGGACAAAAATATAAACCTGATGTTTGGGCCTGGTCGGACCGGACCATGCATTAGACCTAATTCCGATTATAGAGTCCAGTCCGATCCAGTGTTTGATCAACTTTACTTTAGAATTGATATCAACTTTACTTTATTAAATAAGCATTGCATCCACTTTCTTTTGGATAACACATCAGTGTGCGTTGTATTGCATACACCTGGCTGGCATCATACCAGAGCTCATCAACTTAAAGCAGTGCAATGCTTAGTATTTTATGCAGGAGAAAATGATTTAGATGGCTGCAAATCGCGGTCTCAATATGTGACATATGAGAAGATGTGAGCATAGATCAAAGTGTTGGACTTGCTATCAATCACAAACATTCCATGTTCGGCACTAAACCTTTCTTAAATTTGGCTCAACTTTTGTTTTTGGACTTTAGATTTCCTTTGTATCCACGTGTTGCACGTTTAGGAGGGGATTGCTTGTCGTACGTTGCCATCTAAAATGGATCCTTTGGAGGATGGAGGCTGATTTTTTGCCCATTATTTTTTCTTCTGTGTTTGCTATTTTTTTAAGTAATTTAAAATTCGTTTGGTTCGTGCAAAAAAATTTTCTTCTCAGGAAGTAACTTCTTAAAAAGTAACTTCTCAGAAAGTTTTTCCTGAAAATAAGATTTGATATGTTTGGTTGACCATGGGAAGATGACTTATTATAAAGTAGCTTATGTTTGGATGGACATCTATTTTTCTGAAAAAACTGTATAAAATACCTATTATATCCTTAGTAGATATAAAATCATATATTATTACCCATAAATTTTATATAAATATTAATATTACATTAATATTAATATTAATATAATTTTAATATATTATAATATAACATTAGATCATAATAATTTATTATATTAATATAATACTAATATATTAATATTATATTAATATAATATGAATATTTTAATATAATAAATTTATTAATATAGATATAAATATTATATTATATTAATATAAATATTATATTAATCTTAATATTTAAAATATTATATTAATATAAATATTAAAATATAATAAATATTAATATTATATTTATATAAATATTATGATAATATTAATATAATATTATATTACTATTCAGTATTTCATCCTAACCATTCATTGATATTTTACTAAATTTTAACTATAGATCTTAAAAGGATATTTTAGGAAAGAAAAAAGTATTACCACTTTTCATGTCACGAGAAATGCCAAAATCTACCTCTCTCATGGGTTTTCACTTTTCATGAAATGTGGGAAGTACTTTTTTCACTCTCTCTCCTCTTAAAATTCTAACTAAATAAGAGGCTCTTTCTTCACTTTTCAGAAAGTACCTCTTTCCCCTTCACTTCCCGTCAACCAAATGAGTCTTTAGTTTTATATGGCTGGTGCAAGATGGTTCAACTAACACTGCCTTCACCTATGACTACACTGCCAACCATAACCATGCGTGCCGTAACCCAAAAAAATAAGATGTTCTAGAATTATGAACAGCAAAATTCCTAGGAGCTTTTAATTTCTATAGAATTTATAGAATGACCAACCAATAATAAATGTAAATTTTCAAAAAACTAGAAATTACAAGTGAGAAATCTTGATATGCAAATGGCAAAATAGTTTATTTGGTAAAGTTGCTAAATCAAAATCATATCCAACTCGTACTGATTCTTTAATCATGGCCATCTATGATTAGCATGATAGCCATGATTAAATAGGCATAAATACGATATATATTTTGTATATAGTGTGGGGCCTATCCAATCATAACCATCATACCTATTGCGAGAGGAGAGACTTTGGTCCCATATCAGATAGTGAGTCAAGGACGTCTCGTCTTATAAAGCTCGAAGACTCTCCTCCCCCTCAAGAGACATCTTTTGGGCCGAAGGCTCAGAGGGACAAAACCATGAGGCCCAGCTATCGAAGACGAATCCATCCGATTAAAATGTCGGTGTCAGAGCGGACAATATCTCTTGCTCGAGAGGGAGTCGGATCCAACTTCATAAGGCCAGGGTTATCCCGACCACAATACTGATGGCCCATACAGGACCTCCTAATAGACGTCTGATTTAGGCATTGGTTCCTTGAGTGGAGGGCTACTGTTGTAGAGGGAAAGACTTTAGTCCCATACCAATATTGGAGGATCGTGGTTGGAGAATTTATGCTTTATGACAAGATTCAAACTACTTATTGGGCCATGATACTCAACAACTTATTTTGAAACAATTACACCTAGGTAGCTAGAGACAAGGGCTAACCCTCTTCCTTTTATTTAGTGTAAAAAAAAACTGAAAAAGATTAACGGTTTCAATTTTTAAGCAATCTTAATTATGACACAGACAATTAAATTTTCCACTATCAAGTTTTTAAAAAGAAAAAGGAAAAAAAAATGATTGGGTTGCTGCAATTGTAGAGTGATGACACAGAATTATATATATCTATGCTTGTTATACATAACTATGATTGATATAGGCAATTAATTACTAGTATGGAATTTATGGGGCAACCACAAGTTGAACCTCTCATAGTTATGGACCAGAAATTATAGTGTTTTCGGCGATAGACATGATTAGGAAGCAACATCATCAATTATTCCCACAACCAACCCGAACCCACCCCGCCGCTCCGATCATTGACATGGACGGAGGTCTCATTATTAAAGTCCCCATTCAATTCCAATTCGTGCATTAACTCCCACTAATCAAAAACAGGGTCATATTGGGAAATCCAACACAAAACCGCGCGATCTCGTTAGAAATAATAATTAAAACCTATCGTGGCTGCTAATTGGCCTCCTGGCTTCCAGTGCCTTCCAAACTTCGGCATCCTCCCCACCTCTCCCTCCCTCTGCGTCTCTATAAACGTCCATCTTTCTGAGCCAGAACTTAAATTTAGAGAGAGCGACGGTGGGAGGCGAGGGCGAGGAGGGCGGCGGAGGCGGACGGGCAGGGGCATAATGGGAAGGGAAATTGCGGGTACTTCGAGATGCCGCTCCACTATCCAAGATATACCAAGGCCGAGTACGAGGCGACGCCGGAGTGGAAGCTGGATGGGCTACTCAGGGAGCACGGGCTTCGCCATGGGCGCCTTCCTTTGGCCTTCTCACTGGGGGGTTTTGATGGAGGATATGTATATATTGTTATTGTGGTGCTGTCATGCGTTTGTCTTTGTTTTCTGTCGCTTTGGTTTTGGAGTATTTATTTGATAAGCTAAGCTATGGATTTCTCCTTGTTTTATTTCGTACTTGGCTATTTCTTTGCGAAGAAGGGAGGAGCAAGGATTGCCACCCAGATTTATTAATAGAAGGAATTTACAGTGTGATATTTATCGATTAGAGCAACCCATCCCGACAAAAGCAATGGGAAGCTACAGAAGACAGAAAGCGAAATATCAAAACAATAGCATCAATAACAGGGAAATATCTCCATTTCTTCCTTTAACTCATCCGTTCAGGCTCATATTCCATGTCTACCGGCTTCTTCTCACACCTACCAAATTGAGCCTCCAGTAATAATAACTCGGCGACATTACCGTACTTGGCTCTTTCAAAAGTTATGCACTGCCCATGGACAGTATATATATATATTTTTTCCTTCGTTTTTTTTTTTATTGTGTTCGGGAAATATGGACCGTGATTTTTGTGGCCCTATATTCCCGGGGTTGGGAGTTGAATTGACGCTTCCCTTTTATCAAAAAAAAAAAAAATGACGCTTCATATCAATGTTTAAGAAATGTCTTGAATCCCACCAACAATTTTTTTTTAAAAAAAATCAAGACCTAAATGGCAACATATTCGTAGGAATATTTGGAGGCAAAAAGGGCATTGTTTTGTATTGCAAAAGACATTAAATGCCCTTATCTGCATAGGCATAAATTTTTAACTTGATTCTGTGGGAGAATAAAACCAATGGCTATCTAATGGCCATAATTAGCCGTTATAATTGAAAAATAATTGGGAATGATAAAAAAAGACGATGACATTGTTTGATTGATTATGCTACTGTTTACAGAATAAAATTTATTTTTCAAGATAGCAAATTTGAGATTTGATTAAAACAAGAAAATACTTTCTCTGATAATGTCATTATATAATTTTAAAAGTACGTGTGAACGGAAGTGTGTAGTTATGAATCCATGCATGTATATATGTATGTAATGGAAACATCATTTAAAAAAAAAAAAAAAACCATGGTTTCTATAGGTTCACAGATGGGTGCCTAAAATGATAAGTCCAGTATTCCTATAAAAATATCGCGTCATTTGACTCGGTCAACAAGCAACCTATTGGACGGTCCTACAGCATCAAAAGAAGAAAAATTCATGGCACGTAATTATTTGTATTTGTTCTCTTATAGGATTCTTTTGGGCGGTAAATGCACGTTGCAAATGATGTATTAGATTCATAATCGTTTTAATCTCATGGCCTCGGGATGAGCACTTGAGCTACTCTTGAGAATGGAAAAGACACCAAGCTAAATTAACGAGGCGACGCGCACAACAAACCACCTCAGACCCAAAACAGGCTTTAGTGGGCCCACGTCACCTCTTAAACCAATCCGAAGCACGAAGTAAGACTATTTCAACAAAGGGCGATTCTTTGTGCACGCGCGCGGTAATTGGATCACTCGTGGGTGGGGGAGAGGGGTATGCAATAAGAATTTCGCTTCAACAAATCTGTGGGTTGATATCACTTTATATATATATATATCTTAGATTTCACCAAATCTGTGAGTTGACATCATTTTATGTATATCTTAGACGAAAACGTAATAGGTAACAAAAGGGCCTATGGTGGCTTACCTTTTCTAGTCATGCTACTAGCCGAATCGAAATAGATTACATGTTTATCTCGTAAAAGCTACGAGTCCATTTAGTTGCATATCATACTGGACATATAAAGAAGCTTTCTTGGTACCAAGCCTAATCGGATAATACCGGCTGGTGCAGGTTTCAAAAGAAGCTTAACCGGCATACCATGTCAAAGTAGAAAGAAATCTTCTTACCCGAAAAAAGAAAGAAAGAAAGAAAGAAATCATACCTTACACCAGATGCGCCAGTGTAATAGGGCACCATGCTAATTACCCTCTTTTTTTTTTTGGCTCACAGTAAGAAAACAAAGTGATTTACATGGTGGATGGCTATGTGATACATATAGTATAGGACAGAATTTCTTTAGAGCAGGAAAAATACATTTTTTTATCATAGTTTATCACATATTTTGCATCAATATTACAATCTAAAAATTTCCTTTATATGCTAATTAGGTCTTCTTCTTCTTCTTACACCACCGTCTTTCTATACCATTTTTTTTGTAAGAGGCGCGAGCTCTTCCACGTCGTCTGGGATAGGTACACCCAAACACCATCTTTAACCAACCAGTGGGTCATAATCCAGTCGGCGTCTAAACAAACAAATAATAATCGAGTGTAATTATGTTCATTTATAGAGGTGGGTCGCTGGAGCTGCAACTTGAGTGTTGGAATCCAAAACCAACAAGCCATTTCGGAACGTTTCCTTTTCCCGGCCATTAACTCCAACCCGTTGCCACGGGATGCGGGTCGCCTCTGCGGGCCATCCAGCCGATGTTACCGTTTCCAGTACACACTAGATTATTCTCTAAGCCTTCTCGCCACCTCTATAAAAGCCTTCGCCGTTGAGGCTACTCTCTTAAAAAACACAAGAAAGGAGGAGGTTGAGTTCGGTTCTAGCATCATGAGCACGGTCGCCCAAGGTGTGGCCAAGGCGAGTCTTATGGCCAATGGGCAGAGGGGCAAGCAGCAGGCAAACGAGCGACCGAGCTACTTCCAGATGCCTCTCCACTACCCCAGGTATACCAAGGCCGACTACGAGACGATGCCCGAGTGGAAGCTCAACTGCCTTCTTAGGGAGTACGGCCTCCCCGTGAACGGCGACCTCGACTATAAGAGGAAGTTTGCCATGGGTGCCTTCATCTGGCCTTCCCATTGATATATATATATATATATATATATATATATATATATATATATAGAAGAGGACATAATAGAGGGCAGATGGGTGTTTCTTCATGGTTGATGGCTTGATGAATGTATCGTATATGTGGTGCAGCACTTTGTACCGCGAGGTGAACTTTTGTATAAGGTTGGCTTGAGTCGGTTGCTGTATTATGATTTGGAGTGAATAATAGTAGACAGTCTTACCAAAAAAAATAATAGTAGGCAGCATGAGTACAAAAATCATAATTTTTGGAGTTACCAAGCGCTCTCTCTCTCTCTCTCTCTCTCTCTCTCTCAATCTCTCCCTCTCTCTCAATCTCTCTTCTAGCATGAATTATATGTTAGCTTTTGTTTGCTCATATTTTTCAGCAAAGAATAATATATTTAGGCATATCTGGTAACTACTAACCATTCTGGTCGCTCAATTATGCGGTTTGCATAGCATTCAATGAATGATGGAGCTGATTAGCTTCGTAAGTATGGTGAATGGAACCACAAAAATGCCCATTAAGGTCCTATTTAATTAGAGCCCACCAAAGTCAGAATATGATCTTGATTATAAACCATGCTCAGTCGATCCTGCCAAAAAGACATTGAGAGGCATAAATAGGCATGCTTTCTCTTCAACTTTATTCCATGTATATTTTATGGACTCGCATAATATATCAACAAATTTATGGTGCAGACTCAAGACAGTCATCATAGCATAAATTTATGGTAGGACTACTATTGCTTCGGATTGGCAAACTAGGATATCGCCCAGAGGTTGCACCCCTCTAAATAGAGGAGGTTCTCTTCTGTGTTCCTGGTTTGAAAGTTGTTTTCCAGCCATTTATAACCGATCATTCATGTGTCATTTCTTTCAAACAATCGGCCATCATGATTCCAGATAAAGTAGATCATTATATGAAGTTATTTTTAGCTCTACGCACACCGTTGAAATTGCTCCACGATCGGATCCTCCTCATGCTTGTATATTACAGTTTTCCATGTAATGATAAATTCGTTTCATTCAGAAAAGCTCTCTTTTAAAAGAAGAAATTATGCGAAAAATTAAGTTACAACCGTATGCAACTAAGAAATTCATCCTGAGACAGGTAATTTGCTAAGAACATAATCTCGTGGGGAAAATAATGTGAGAATTGGCCAAGGATATTATTGAAGGATTTGAATTGAGATTTCACTATCATGGGTTGAGGACTTGATTTTAAAAGATCGGATAGGTTAGTGAACTGGACAAGATGAATACGAAGTCATTACAGTCAGGTCTCTCTCTCTCTCTCTCTCTCTCTGTGTTTCTTTTTTTCTTTTTTTTTTTTAATAATATACATAGATCTGGTAAGTGAAACCTAGTTGTAAGTAGCACTATGTATAAATGGAGAAGCAAACCCAATTAAACCTCATTGAATCTAATAAATTGCCTTCTCAAGTTTGTTTAACAAATAATATCATATAAATGATAATTATGCTGGATCAACATAATGTGTCTGCTGAGAAGGTGCCTCATGCTTACCAAGAAAAATTAGAGAGCGCCTTATGACTAGCTGCAAATTCTTTCATTGATGCTGTAGGTGATGAGAGCCCAATGAATGGAGAAAGAAGAGGCATATTTCATGGAGGCGGCATGAAATACGGGGAATTCCGTCTCCGTTACAGGATTACAACAACTTGCAGCCTTTTCTGACTTCTCTGGCCAATTCCCCTTCCAACTTCACTTCTCTATCGCTACTAGTGCACATACTGGCCCAGTTGATAAAACTATGGAGGAATAGCACCACCCATCGAGAATCATCCTTTCAAGTACCACAAAGAATGTGCTCCTTTTGAGGTATATATAAATGAGTAGTTTTCCTTTCTTCTCTTTTCTTTTTGATTTTTGATGATAAGGGCGGCAAAAGAACCCACCCCACCTTTATTAGCGAGTATAATGAAAAAGTACAATGAAGAATTACGGTTGGGACAAGATATCATGTCCCAGAGCTGACAGTCTAAAGGAGAAAAGCAGAGGTCAAAGAGATTAGAAACAGATGGCTTACTAATGAAGCGATACTGAATACTGCTTTTTCTTTTTTTTGGTAGAAGATATTGAATACTGCTTAAAGTCTGGTCTAAGCTCTCTCTGAGGTGGACTAGAAGCTGAGGTAGAGGACTTTGCAGCCGGTTTTCCTTTTTCTTGGATGTGGAAAAAAAAAGAGCACACAATCCTCCTGGATCAAAAAGCCCTGAGAGAAATTGCCAAGGGAATGTGGTATAACTGAATAGGCTTGGGCTAAGTAAGGACCCCTTCAGGAGAATAATGGATAGAAGCATCCGAATGTGAAGCCAAAAACAACATTGCTTGCCACCATCTTGATGCTTGAGGTACCATTAATTCTTCCGGGTGAAAATTCTAGTGGCCTCTCAATAGACATGGAATGCTTCTTGTCTTTGACCAGATTCTTCCAAAGCGGGGGAGAATTTGCTGATCAAAAAGAGATGATCGATCAGTCATTAAATGGTTGCAGTCCTTCAGAGGCAACAGATGCAGTAGAGGAACGCTGTTCAAAAAAAAAAAATCCTGGCGTTTCTCTCTCGCCAACAAGCCCATGCATTGGCCGAAAGCAACATAAGCACCACAGGCTGCAGAGATTTTGGAAAATTCCTCGTCCTCCAATTGAGGCAAACAATAACAAAACTAGACTGAGTTGAAGCACTCCAACTGATGTGCAGACGGCCTTCCAAATTGATGACAAGAAAAAGCAGCTGGAAGAAAAATGTGCTCTACCATCTCTGATGCTTGTTGACAAAGGATTCATCGTCCAATACACTTTCCCAATTTCCTTTCCAGCACATCTCTTGGATGGTTATGCAGGTACCTCATGATTAGTAATTGCAGTCGAAAAAAAAAATGTAATAAACTCGATATTTTCTTCTAACCTAATTGGAATTAGTACAAAATCTTTAAATGTCATCGTTAATGTTGACTCATAGAATAATGCTTATATTGTATTCTTTGGGAGCAATTTAAGTCTTCAGCATATTTAAGTCTATCCAGAAAATTTAAAAATTAAGATTAACAATGTGAAGAATATTCCATGTAGACAAATAGTGTGCAGAGTTTGAAACTAATATCGTTACTCCTTTTCTCATTCAATGAAATCTGTGCCGCCATAACAGATACCCAACATATCTAATAGAATGTCGTGTTAGGAAGAAATTATATTCTACATCAGATATATTACAGCAGCGAGGCACCATAGAGATAATTCAAGACGAAATGAAACAAATTATATTCTACATTACATGCACCATGACAAGATGAGCCACGTGATGAATGAGGAGTTCGATTGGCGTGGTGCACCACTAACATGGTATAGTTGGTGTAGAGTGCAATTTGTTCACGTTGGGGCTGGATTAATTATGGTCCAGTCTAGAAATCACTCTTTCTATAAGAAACTAAACATCTCATTTAAGAGTCATTTTAATCATTCGAGGGTTGATATGGACGGGGAAGGACTAGGACCGCTGCCGTGAGGGAGTAGTCGACACTAATCACTATCATCGAGGGATTGATGACTCCAGCTGGTTCGTTGTGCTTCTATCATGGTAGATGACTCCTTCAATCATGGTAGATGATACGGAGTTGTCACTCCTTCTAGACGGGCAAAACGAAGCCTTCTTGCATCGAACGATCTCAGCAATGACAAAGAACTCTTTTAATGTTGGCCCTGTCCACCAGCCGAGGTTCAACTGCCCTGATGGGACCGTAGAGATTCTATCATTGCAGCCGTGGTAAGGTTGCAATATGAGCTCCAGCAAGCCAATCTTGTGAAGTTGTTTATCCTACAAGTGGTGAGGGATTCGCGTGGATCATTTCATTTCATGGCTTAGACGGCACGGTATCTTAGAAACTAGGTAATTGCAAACTAAACCCTGTCCACGTTTTATGGAACTTGGGTCGGCTTGCTAGTTCAAACGAACTGCCAATCACCACACATTCCCCCAATGAAACTGTGGATCAGATCCAATGGAAGTAATTCCCAGCCCCGAAGTTATGGTCTTAGGTCCAGTCACATTCATAACAGACCATAACCCCCCACCCCTCCACTCAAATCACATTATTGTTTTTAGCACACTAATTTTTAGTAGTAAATCCGAGCGACTGTGCTTTCACCATCCAGATGGCGATGCTCAGAGGTTATCTTGAAGCGATTCTTGAGCGACTCTTGAGCGATTCGACTCATATAGGGCCTCCTGGACCGGCCCATCCACAGTGACCACAGGAATTCGTGCGTTTAAATTCTTATAATCATTTCATCTTTAGCCCAACGAAAGCCCATCTAGTTAACCGCCCTGGATTATGGATCGTTGCACTCCTGCTTCTCTACCTAACCAATTTTCTGTTGTACAAGTTGTAAACAGAGAAATCTGGATTACCATCTTTTCTTTGCTTCTCCGTATAGTAGTGTTTTTGTTTTTTTTAAGTCCTAGAATCTTAACCCCTAGTGGGATCAAAGGTCATAAGACCATTGGGCCTATACAAGCCAAAGATGCATTCCCTCATCGATGTCAACCATACACCAAAGCAACGAAGGCAAATGTTATGGCTCCATAGCTTCTTTTATTTTTATAGTGTTGACAACTTAAGCCATATATATATGGATGAGACATGATAAGAGATATCTTGTTATGCATAGGGGGGACAATTCCTTCACAACCACGTCTAACGATCCGCATCCAATCTATTTGCCATCTCTCCATTCGAGGTCCAAGTATCAGCATCCATCCGATCCTCGGATCTCGATCATTCCCATCTTCGGTATCTTTGATGTCATCCCTTCTCGCCCCCTTTTCATTAGTTGAGTGCTTTCACAAGTTGCCAACGTGCCTTTGATGTGCAGATTTGTTCACGAGGTAGCAGCCCCATCAATCCTTTGTTTTCAACCCGCCTGCCTATAGACCTTTTGGCATCAAAACTGAGCTGTGACATCAAATTTGCACGCAAAAACTTTCTTTTCGTATCCAAAGAAAGCTTCTATTCTATCTTGGAAAAGTGACGATTTCATATCAAAGCCGTTCGAGTCAGGAATAGAGATGGAAAGTTTCTTTATATAAAATCGAGACCAGGTGGGTGTTTAGTCTACCGCAAATACGAAAGCTTTTAAAAATCATGCATTGAATGGATGCCAGCTAGAAAAAATGATGTTGATCCAATGTCCTGTTAGGTTTGATATTTGTTGTTTGGATCTTGGTCTAGCCTAATTTACTTGGTCCTAAGCTTTATTGTCTCCTTGCCGATTCAGGGATCTCAAGAACGTGTTCAAAGCTTGATTGGCGGAGGAATTGCCAGTTTTAAGATTGCCATGCAAAAGCACCAAAAAAAACAAGAGCGTAACAAATCAATTCCATCTTCCCTTGCAAAATCTTCATGTATAATTGTTTAAAATGTTGTCCTCAGATAAATCATTCACATTATTTTAGTATATATGTATGCATTACAGATATATATGCATACATATGTATGCATGCGCGTGTATCAAGAATTTTTACAAGAAAAAAAAAAAAAAAGCTTCTTTTTTAATTATAACATTTATAGAAAATAACTATATTTTTAGAAATGATTTTTTGAAAAAAAAAATTATGCTGGACCATTACATCCTACTCTCTTAACTAATTACAAAAATATTTTCAAGTGTGCGTCGCCTTGTTTTATCTGTGAAATCATAACGATGATGGTTCAACACACTTCAAAGCAGACTGTTGTTGCAGAATAAAAACAATGTGTGAAATCATACGCTTGGGAAGGAAATCATGACTCTTTCTCCAAGAAAAAACTCTTCCATCAACTCCGTGCTGTATCAGGCCCTTCTAATATCTGCTAGCCTGGGATAGCATTTGTAATGGGAATTTCAGCAAGAGCCATCAAGCACTCGTTAGACTGATCAATCTGTTGTCGGGACAGGCTCCTTAGCATTTTGTTGAAATGAGCTGCAGATCTTTTTAATTAAAAATATAATTTTTAATTAAAAAAATATTTATATAATTTTTAAATTGTAGATCTCTCTGATAGAAAATATTTTTTAGTTAGAAAAAAATATATTTATATAATTTCTAAATTATAGATCCCTCTAATTAGAAATATAATTTTCTAATTAAAAAAAATATATTTATATAATTCTTAAATTAAGTCCCTGAAAATTAATAAAAAGGACCTTTTTGGTCCCAGAGAAAGTATTCCTTCTTCCTCTAAAATCCTCGTCTTCATCTTCTCTTCTATTTTTTCTATTTTTCAACGTGGTATCAGAGCTCTCTGTTCCATGAATACGCTCTATTCCGCCTCATCTCAATCCCACACCCTAAGCCTCCATCGCTACCACTGCCGTCTCCACAGCCGTTGCCGTCAACACCACAGCCGACGCTTCCGACGCTACTGTCATGACCGCTACTGCATCTCAAATCTTCTCCGGATCCGATGTCTACCACATCCTGCCATCGCCACCGCTGTTGCTGCTTCCGCCACTGCCGTCGATGCCACCAATGTTGCTACTGCCGTCAACGCCACCGCCATATCCACCCGTGAACCATGGGATTGAGAACGAAAGCCGCCGACCCCCTTCTCATTTGGAGCATCTTTTTTGGGAGTTTCTGAATATTATCGAGGTGTCTTTCATGCAAGTAGATATTCGATATTTTTTATTCGTCATCTGAATTTATCTCAGATCGTTGGTGAGAAAAAATCAAATACCTTTTCCTCCCTCAAGATTGTTCTTGTTTACTTGATCATTTAAGTATTTTGTTTTGACAATGGGTGATAAAAATCCTTTAACCATGAAGGATTTAGAAAAGTTAATGGTTAGGATGATGAAATCTCGTACCTCGAGTAGTGAGTTTTCAAAGATCACCCTAGAAACTAACCCGATCAAATTGGATGGGTCGGGTACCTACTTGAGTTGGACGCGACATGTTCGTCTAATTTTAGAGTCTCACAATCTTGAGGGGTTTATAAGTGGTACTGCAAAACGGCCAGAAGGAGATGAGATAGCTGTTAGACAGTGGAATTCTAATAACTCTCGGGTGGTAGCATGGCTCCTTGCCTCTATGGTACCAAGTGTTGCTCATACGGTTGAGGCACTGACAAATGCTTATAAGTTATGGCAGGCTGTAGCCACAATTTATTTCTATAAAGACAATAATATGCATGCCCATAAGATCCAACGAGAGCTTCGGAAACTTACTCAGGGTTCCCGATCTGTAACAAAGTATGTTAGAGAATTAAAAAGATTGTGGAACGATTTTAATTTTTATAGTTTCTTTACCCCTACTCATCTGGTGATGTTGATGTATTCCGCAAATGGATAGAGCGTCAGCTCTTAGTGAAGAGCTGATGAAGCTATTTCTTTGGCCAACTCTTGATGAAGCTATTTTTTTGGATGGACTAAACCCAGAGTTTGAGTATTGACGCTCTTCTATTCTTAGTACACAGGAGTGGCCAACTCTTGATGAAGCTATTTCTTTGGTTCTTAGTGAAGAAACTCGATTAGCCACTATGTCTCCTTCTACGAACACAGCTATACGATCTGTACTTGTGGTACAACCAACTACTCTTAGAAGCTCTTCTCCTATCAATTCTGCTAAAAAAATTCAGCCTCGACCTCGTGGGGTTAAGATTTATGACCACTGTCATAAGCCGGGCCACATCAAAGCTTACTGCTATGAGCTGCATGGTCGTCCAACTAGAGGCCGTGGTCGTGGAGGTGGTTGTTCTGGTAGAGGCCGTGGTCAGTATAATCAGGCTCATTTTTCTTCTATGGGGGATTTATCAGTCGAAGAAATACAACTTTTGAAAAAATTCAGATTTGGTGTAAATATTTCTGAAAGCAGTACTTCCACAAAAGATTCTTCAAATCAACCAACCAGTTCTCTCTATCAGGGTAATTTTGCCCAAATAGATATCAATGATCAAATTCATGCTCTTAACTGTAGTAATTTTTCTCCATGGGTAGTTGACTCTAGAGCATCCAATCATATGACTGGATCTTTTAGAGATTTTGTGTCTTATATTCCCTGTTCTGGTCGTGATAAAGTTTGTCTTGCTCATGGCTCCTTTACCTCTATTTCTAGGAAAAGATTTATCAAATGCACTTCCGAATTATCCTTATCATCTGTTCTACATGTCCCTAGATTTTCTATCAATCTCCTATCCATTAGTGCTATTACGAATGATCTTGATTGTACCGTAACTTTTTTCAAAACACATTGTGTCTTTCAGGAGCCAAAGACAGGGAGGAAACTTGGGACTGACATAATGTGTAATGGGCTCTACTATTTGGAGGGAGGAGTGTCCGAAGGCTACTCAGAAATCAGTTTGACAGTTTCATCTTCACAAGAGAAAGACCTGTTGCTCCAGCACCGCAGGCTTGGTCATCTTCCATTTACTCTCTTAGCTCGTATGTTTCCAACTATTTTTGAATCATATAATAAAGAGAAGCTTGTATGTGATGCCTGTGAACTAGCTAAACACACTAGAAGTACTTATCCAGGCTCAGGCCTACGTAGTAAAGCAATGTTTGAGGTAGTTCATTCTGATGTATGGGGACCCTGTGGGACCACCGCTATTTCTGGTCATCGATGGTTCGTCACTTTTATTGATTATTTTAGTCATTGCACTTGGGTTTATCTATTGAAAAATAAGAATGAAGTGTTTCAATCATTTAGAAATTTTCATAAAATGATTGGTACTCAATATGGAGCAACTCTTAAGATTTTTCGCTCTGATAATGGGACAGAGTATCTTAATAAAGAATTTGAGGAATATACACATAATAATGATATTATACATCAAACAACTTGTGTTGACACATCGGCTCAAAATAGAGTTGCTGAAAGAAAGAATAGACACCTACTTGAAGTGATAAGATGTTTGATGTTTTCTATGAATGTTCCTAAGTTCTTATGGGGAGAAGCAGTTTTAACTGTAGCATATCTAATTAACCGAATGTCACTTCGAACTTTGGACTATAAGACAACTCTTGAATGCCTACAAGGAACTAATTCTTTCATAATTTCTCCCAAGGTATTTGGCTGTGTTTGTTTTGTTCGGGATCATCGACCTTCGGTTGCCAAGCTTGATACTCGTGCCCTCAAGTGCATTTTTGTTGATTATTCCTCTACTCAAAAAGGATACAAATGTTGGTGTCCGACTGAGCGAAAGTTATTTATCAGCATGGATGTAACATTTCGGGAGTCTGAGCCATTCTATATATCTTCTGTGTCATCTTCCTCTCCCGTCACCTCTGGAACTGGTAGAGAGGGGGAGTTCTCTGAAGGGAGTCCTATTACTGTGGATGTTAGTACAAATGGTGGATCTGATACTCAAGGAGAATTTATTTCTATTAATGCTAATTCTGACACTCAAGGAGAAGCATCTAAAACTGTATCTGAGACTCTCTCACAGCCTGTTACTTCAGTTTCATCTGATTCATCTCCTCTCTCAGAGCTTATTACGCATTCTCCAGTCTCCAGGTCTTCCTCTCCTGTCCCGACGGTTTCATCTTCTATGATAAATGGTAATTCTCCTGTACCTCCCATTCATTTTATATTAGATAATGATGATCTAAATGTTCCTATTGCTTGACGTAAGCCTACTCGTCATGCTAGTATTCCTGCTCGACTTAAGGATGAAGTGAGGTACAAACATGACATCACTAACTTTGTATCCTATGAGTCTCTCTCTCCATCTTATCAGAGTTTTATAACTTCTTTGTCCTCTGTCTCCATACCCAAGAACTGGAAGGTTGCTAAGGAAGACTCCAAGTGGAAAGCCGTCATGCTTGAGGAAATGCCAGCACTAGAAAAAAATAATACATGAGAACTTGTATCTTTGCCAGCTGGTAAACAAACTATGGGATGCAAATAAATTTTTACAGTTAAGCAGATATCTGAGGGTACTGTTGAACGGTACAAAACTCGTTTGGTAGCAAAAGGATATACACAGACTTATGGCATCGACTATGATAAAATTTTTGCACCTGTTGCAAAAATGAACTCTGTTAGAACCCTTATATCATGTGCTGCTAACTTCGGATGGGATCTGTTTCAGCTCGATGTAAAGAATGCTTTTCTTCATGGAGAACTTCAGGAGGAGGTATATATGGATATTCCTCCAGAATTTGCTACCGTTCAGACAGTGGGCAAAGTATACCAGTTACGATGCTCTCTTTATGGTCTGAAGCAGTCACCTCATACTTGGTTTGATCGCTTTCGACGAGCAATCATTCAAATGAGGTATAAATAGAGCAATGCAGATCACACATTCTTCTTTCGGCACAACAAGGATAAGATTGCTACTTTTATTGTCTATGTTGATGATATTGTGGTCACAGGAGATGATTCTGAGGAGATAGCTCATTTGAAGGCTCAGCTGGCACAGACATTTGAGGTGAAGGATCTTGGACATATTCAATATTTTTTTGGGATAGAAGTTGCTCGTTGTTCAAAAAAAATTTTTCTCTCCCAAAAAAAATATATTCTAGATCTTCTTACAGAAACCGGTATGTTGGGATGTCGACCTATTGCCACTCCTATTGAACAAAATCATCGACTAGTAGCCGATACTGATGTCCCTGTTGATCGAGAACGTTATCAACGATTGGTAGGACATTTGATTTATCTATCTCATACACGGTCTGATATTGCATTCGCCGTTAGTGTGGTAAGTCAGTTTATGTATGATCCACGTTCAGTTCATATGGATGCTGTGACACGGATACTTCGTTATCTCAAAAGTTGTCCTAGTCATGGTTTGCTTTATTCTTGTCATGGCAACCTACGGGTGGAGTGTTATACAGATGCTGATTGGGCTGGATCACTTGATGACTGTCGCTCTACCTCAGGTTACTGTACTTTTGTTGGAGATAATCTAATCACTTGGCGAAGCAAGAAACAGAATGTAGTTGCTCGATCTACTGCTGAAGCAGAATATCGAGCTATGGCACATGGCGTGTGTAAAATTTTATGATTGCGGATCTTGTTATTAGATTTAGGTCTTTATCAGTCATCGCCCCTTATGCTATATTATGACAACGAGACAGCAATCAATATTGCTAATAATCCAGTACAACATGATCGGACGAAGCACATCGAGATCGATTGACATTTTATCAAGAAAAAGCTTGATGCCAGAATCATTTGTATGCCTTATGTGCGATCTGCTAGTCAACTAGCAGATATTTTGATCAAAGGTCTTAGTGTGCATTCTTTTTCATTTATTCATGACAAGATGTGTCTTTATGATATCTATAACTCATCTTGAGGGGGAGTGTTGAAATGAGCTGTAGATCTCTCTGATTAGGAATGCAATCTTCTAATTAGAGGAAAATATGTTTGTATAATTCTTAAATTGTAGATCTCTCTGATTAGGAATGCAATCTTTTAGTTAGAGAAAAATATGTTTGTATAATTCCTAAATTGTAGATCCCTCTAATTAGGAATGCAATCTTCTAATTAGAGGAAAATATGTTTGTATAATTCCTAAATTGAGCCTCTGAAAATTAATAAAAATGACCCTTTTGATCCTAGAGAAAGTATTCTTTCTTCCTCTGAAATTCTCGTCTTCACCTTCTCTTCTATTTTTTCTGTTTTTCAACACGTTTGCTTCCTGTGAGGATCCTTGCAGATGTTTATTTAGTATTATATTGATTATTTATCAAAAAAATTTTGGATATTTGTATGGGATTTAAGAATCCAAATAATATATTTGGGCTATTTTTTATGGATGAGGTCTAGCTGTTACACTTCCATTTATAGCCCACATCTATTCGGTCCTCTTGCAATATACATGTGGACTTCTGTCATGTTATGGGAACTAATCTTGGAAATTTTTCCATTTAATATAGCTGGGAAAGCATTTCGCTTGCTCATTTTCCCGTTTTCTTTGGGTGGGGGGGTGGTGGTGTGGAGAATGATGATCATATGAAAATGGACTACTCCTGCAAAATCTCCTGTATATCATTGTCTTGCACGTTCTCTAAGCATTTCAATATGCAAAACTTATTATAATTTCTAAACATCCATCTACTTGTTCAGCAAAATAGAAAAGATTCTGCATTGTACTTTGTTGAACTGGATGAAACTCAAAATACTAAATCCTTTCACTTCTTCCGTTGATCTAGTGAATGGGTAGAGTATTAATATATATCGTTGTTTGCACTCATGGAAATATCAATTCAGCGGATTCAGTGGTCTTTGGTCTTCTATGCGACTTCCGCTGCCACATGCTGCAGAGCAAGTAGAAGACTTCGGTCATGTACGCTCCCACGCCCCAGCCACAGAACTTGGGAGCATAAAGATCTTTTACTCCTTCAAGGGGAGATATTGTTCTCAAAAAAATATGTAGATAAGAAATTATTTTGCCATTGAACGTTCTGTGAAACCACCTCTTGGCATTACATTGGGAACTAATCATATGCTAACTTTTTCATGTTTGAAAATATATTTCTGTTGTGATCGATGTTGGTTTAGATTGATCAGAGATGCCTGGATTCTTTTTCATACCTCAAATGGTACTTGAGATTTGCTGAGCAATTGATATGACAAAAATATAAGGGAAAGGAATTGAGGAGATTTGCTAGAAGAGGAAGGAAAAGAAAGTCCACTCCTATACATATCAGACAGATTTGAGTCACTTTCTTGATGATACAAAGATGCCCACCACCAACTTTACGAGTCACCCAAACTCCACCGACGGGAAAGTGACCCTCCACTCTATGAGTCTCCGGACCTCAATGTACGAAAATAGGTTGAACCTCCAAATTGTGGACTACTCAAGATCTATGCAAAAGTTGGTTCAATCTTTATTCTGAACTATTCCACATTCGTGTAATAGCAAAATGAACTTTCGCTCCTCAGGCAAAATTAGAGCTGTATACATGGATGATCGAAGGATCATTCTCCGCAATCCTAAAAATCTTAGAAGGAGGTTGTCGGACCGAGTGCTCCATAGAATTGTGACATATGGGACGACCGACACACACTTGTAGGAGGAAATGTGCTAGAAAAATGTGAACAGATCTTTCTTCTTCCTGTTATCATACAAATTGGAAGTTATTTGAAGATAATTTCTTATCCAAGTGTAATAACATAAATAATTAACCAAATTTTGATCGACCAAATATTTTTGACTATTTTAGCATAGTTGGTTGATGACCGGTTAATTTGAGCTTTTTGTTTGACAATTAACATTATAATCATGAACCTTTTCCTTCTATATATGGAACTGAGGACCGAGCTTTTCATCCCTTCACTGGTTGCAGCCTTTTTGTGAAGGTGGGATAGATTCCTCCCAGAGCATCTGTGATTATGCCAACCCACGTTAACGTTTCGATTGTTCTTGAATAATGGTAACAAGTACCTGGTCTTTGATGATGCTGAACTGCTTCTGAGTTTGCTTTATTAAAGCCAGCCTGCCTACCTGCCTCTCATGTGAAGGTGATTTAGCATCAGACGCTGAGGTGGGTGGAATATATTCTGCTGCTTATTGACAGGCATCAATTGTAAGCTTAGAAGCCTCCTCACAATGTGTGCATCATTGCATTCATCGAACTGTCCATAAATTCAAACCTCAACAAACTTACCATGGAATTTAGAACACCTGTCCTTGTTGATAAACAGACAGAGAAAAATTATTTTATCTACCATTTTCAAGTCATGTCTAGACTTCATACACATTGTTCCTTAGATATGAAGTGCCAATCTACTAAGAGTCGAAGAGATGGTGACATGAGAGGCAAGTATGATGCTGGAAGAGACAGTGGAAAGCCGATCCTTTAGATTCCTAGGATGTCATGCATAAATCTCCTTTCAACTGGATCTCAATATTGCCCGACAATTTCAGGGAAGTCCCCCAACAAAAAAGCAACAAAGCACGAAGAAAAAACATTCCGCGGAGAACTTTAATTTCTCATTGATCACTGTTTAAGATGCCTGGTTTCCTGGGCAGGCACACAGGAACATAGCAGAGCCAGATATGGCTTAATGCAGATTAGCACATGTAAAACTACAGTTGATTAAATACTTCAATGAGCTTTTTGCTGAGCTTCCATCACCTAATATCTTCTTATGACTAAACCCTTGAAAAAAACCCATAACCTGCAAGGTGAAATCATTTCAGTCAATATATATTTCCTGCGAAATTGAAATCCTATTGCTTAGCAGTATCAAAAATTGATAGATCAACAAACTAGTTAGACGCACAATTAAGTCTATTATTGCTTCATCCAAACCACCTAAATTTGTTGATCACGACCAGGGTTGGGACTTAACACAGAAGACATACACCAAAAAATAAAGATATTAATTGAAGGACCAATTTTGCTGGTGCTATTCTGCAAGGAAACTTAACACTTAGTCCTCTGTTTGCGCACAACAGGCCTATTGGTACACTCATCAATTAAAGATTTGAACCAATTAGCAGGGAATGCCAATGAGCCGATTGATAGGCCCTACGTCGCTTGAGTCAGGTCACTATGTGAATCATATGCTTTGGACAAAATTGCCCACCCCTACCATTTAGAAATTGTTTCATAGGATTTAAGACGAGTACAAGAAAGAAAAGAGTACAATAGATAGAAGAGAAAAAATGTTGGAAAAGTTCCAAATTTCCATACAATTCATTCAACAAAGATCCCCAATTCAAAATTCGAAATACTACCACGTAATTGATACTTCGCAATTTAAAATTTAAATCGACAAAATAAATCCACCGTTGCTGTCAAAAAGCACGCCGAAATTGTGCCGCCGGAAGAAAATATGGGTGGAGTATTGACGCGGGTCAATTTTTCTCCACACATGCATGCATGCATGCGCGGCACATGATTTTGTCGTGTATGAATACAGCACCAAACCCATCACTATGTTTTGTCACCAAAAAAAAAAAAAAAAAAAAAAACCCATCACCATGTTTTTCACTTGCCGTCACGCTCTGGAAGGACTACTTTTCCGGTCATTCTAGCTTCTTGCCATCTTGGCTCTCCAATCCTGGCATGGTTTTGTGGTATTCCAGCCCCTGCCAAGTGTATATCATCTTTTTAGCTAGAAAGGCAGCCGCGGACCTACCATGTGAAGGCAAACACTGCAGAAAGAAATGAAACGGACCACGCCCTTTTGCAGCGAAGAATAATCTAGTGTTCGAAAGGTAGTGGGGAAGGGTAGCCGTTGGGCCTCACGTTGAGAGGGAACGGACGATTGGGACTCCGGAGTACCTTCAAAGGCTTCCAGAAAATCCCGTTATACCTGGGTTATGGTTCCCCGCCAACTCTCTCTCTCCGTCAATAACAGTGGCTCACACATGCTGAAAGCGAACGGTGCTAAGAGAAGTATGAACTTTTCGAAGCTGGCTGATTCCTACCTTAAAAGAAATGCTGACGATTAGCAACAATACTACTTTCCCGTGGTCCTGTCTCTCTGCATGCAGTGACTAAACTACCCTTTCAGGGAAGGTGACACATGCATGATCACTTGCAGGTAAGCTTGATCAAAAATCTCCTTGTTCCTTGATCAATGCATGCTGCTTATAATTAGTGGTTATGGAACATAATTAAGTTGTTCAGAAGAAAATTTGTGATGGGTTTTCATGGTTCATTTCCAGATATCTAACTGGTGGTGAAGCACAACAGCAGAGAACAAATTCAGG